>NC_054712.1:31873996-31888996 GCF_016097555.1 Gigantopelta aegis
CCCCCCCCCCCCCCCCCCCCCCCTATTTTCTTACAGGTAGATGTGAGGTGCCACACTTTTTATTGCTATATTTCCTTGGTGTGTTGATACGCTGCTTATATCAGTTTCATTAGTAAACGTTAATATTATCGGCAATAGGAATTGATTTGGTCTATTAGAACATCTAGGATCGATCCCCGTCGATGGACCCATTGGGCTATTTCTCGTTCCAGCCAGTGCTTCACAACTGGTGTTACAAAGGCCGTGGTATGTACTATCCTGTTTGTGGGATGGTGCATATAAAATATCTCTTGCTGCTAATCAAAAAGAGTAGCCCATGAAGTGGCGACAGCGGGTTTCTTCTCTCAATATCTGTGTGGTCCTTAACCATATGTCTGACGCCATATTACCGTACATAAAATGTGTTGAGTGCGTCGTTAAATAAAACAGTTCCTTCACCATGGACCGTCCGACAATTACCTAACGCTTTGGAATGAATGAATGAATGAATGAATGAATGTTTAACGACACCCCAGCACGAAAAATACATCAGCTATTGGGTGTCAAACCTAGAATGCAAACAAATAAAGTGATGCTCAACATCAATATAAAAATTCAAGATTCAACAGTGTAAAGAACTGTGCAAAAATACAAATATCACAGATAGATACTGACTTTTACTCAAAATTTCAATTATATCTCGAAGAAAACAAGGGGATTTGTGCTGTATTGGCCATTCTCAAAGAGAATGTTACACCCCTGCACCACGGTGAGGTTACAGCACGCGCAGGGCTAACGGTTTGAGGAGTGGCGACATGATATACGTTACAAAATATTATTGAGACAAAGAAAGGAAAGTTATTTAAGTCTAAGCGACAAAACCTTTATCTATGATCAAGACCGTATGTCGAATTAACATTTGGCAAAATAGTGGTTGCTGATTCCATGAATCTCTATCTCGTGTCTCGTCTACATAACAGGAGGACAGCCACTCCCGAGGAAATCCTTTACTGGAAAGTTCATCCTTACAAAGAGGACTGTCAGACTGATTTACAAAATCATTGGAATAAATATAACTGTTATGACATGCACTCATGAATGAATCACTGTCAAAACAGTGATGGTATCAGGTGTTCACGAAAGCTGGGCATATCCTGCCCCATCGGTGGCAGCCGACTTGCATTTGTTTTTGTCCAGAATAGTGTCTCATGAGTGAGACTAACAAAGTGCCTGGTTTTGATTTACATGCTTGTTGTGCGGCCCGTCACCGTGTCTGTATTTATTTCTTCTTTTATTTGTATATTAACAAACCGGGGTTTACCTCAGTCGGTAGCGCTCACCTGAGGTCCTTGGTTCATAAGATCAAACCTCTTCGACGGATCCGTTGTTTTCCCCCGTCCCAACCAGTACCTCACAACCGGCATATCAAATACCGTGCCATTTGTTGTCCAGTCTTTGGGAAAATGTATATAAAAGATCTCTTGCTGGTCATGGGAAAAAGTAGCGTGTTTCCTCGTGTCACAGTGACTATGTCTGACATCCAGTAGCCGATGATTAATAAATCAATGTGGTTTAGAGGTGTCGGTTTTTTTTATTGGACGGGTCCTCTCACTCAGACGGTAGACAATAGTCACCACTAGACTCCAATTAGGGAATGGAGCCACTGAGGGGGTTCGATCCTTCAATCAATGCACCCCAGGCGAGCAGCCGGTAAAACGCTTGCCTGAGGCGATTGGATTCTCTGCGGATCCTTTGTTTCTCCTGGTATATCAAAAGCCGTGATATGTGATGTCCTGTATATGGGTAACTTTACATAAAATATCCCTTGCTGATCATGGAAACTGTTGCGGGTTTTGTCTGACTACCGTATCTCAGTGACCACATGTTTGACGTCCAACAACCCAATCAGTAATTAATGAATGTGCTCTAGTGATGTAGTTAAACAAAACAAAATTGACTCTGTTGGAGGAGGCCACGCACCATGTCTGAATCTACTTAATAAAATAGAACAATAAGCTGGTCATGAAACACTGTTTAATCCGATTATATATTTGACATACCAAGTAAAAAAACCAAAAGAGTAACGATGCACATGCATATATATAACTCATATACGAACATAATCACAGAATAACTAGGAGTAATATTTACGTAACAGAGGATAACATGTTAAATCAACAAATCTAGTTCCAGGCGTACATACTTTTTCTGCTTGATATACAACGCATTTTAAACTGTATATGACAAACACCTGGGTGAATGGAAACAAAATGGCTTTGCCAAAAATTATACCTGAAGCAAAATGTCGTAAATTAATGTGTAAGTTGACGGTAAACAATTTGAACAGTGGAAATTATTTTCCACTGCCTTGAAATAGGATCGATGGCTTTAAACTGATGAATAAAACAAAAACCTGGATGAATGGAAAGAAAATGGCTTTGCCAAAAATAGAAACGTTTTAAATAGCATGTCGTAAAATTAAAAGTGAAGTTGACGGTAAACAATTTGAACAGTGGAAACCATTTTCCAAAACAAAAACAAAATAGGATCGATGGCTATAAGACATGATACCCCTCAAAACAAAAAATAAAAAACCAAAGAACAAAACACAAAAAGAACAAAAAACCCTAGCAAAAACATTTTTAAATAGTCATTTATCACCAGTTAAATAAAAAATTTTAGACAAAATTATTTGTTTTAATAAGAAATGTTTTTCAAACACGTTTATATTCAGAATAACATTTGATACACATCAAACAAAACTGAAACATGAAATATGTAACAAAGACTGAACAAAAAATACAAAACTAACATATGGGATATGTAACATATACTGAACACAAATACAAAAGTAACACATGTAATATATAAGATATACCGAGCAACAAAGAAGCGTCTATCCTATTGCCTTATATATAATATATATATTCGACTTTCTTGGCACAGTGTAACTAGTCTTCGTCATCTTCTGAAAAACAAAACAAAACCCCCATTAAATTGCATCTTAAAAATATGAGTGAGTGAGTGAGTGAGAGAGTGAGAGAGTGAGTGAGGGAGTAAGTGAGTGAGAAAGTGAAAGAGTGAGAGTGAGTGAGTGAGTGAGTGAGAAAGTGAGTGAGAGAGTGAGTGAGAGAGTGAGAGAGTAAGTAAGTAAGTAAGTAAGTCAGTCAGTCAGTCAGTCAGTCAATGAAAGCATGATTTTTGATAGTTTCACATAAATATTCTCATAATGAATAAATTCAACATACAAAAAGAATGTCGAAATTATAAAATAATATTGGGTTACTATAACCTTGTTTTTGCGTATTTTATTATTTAAAAAGTACAGAAGCTTTTAATCGTTAGAAGGCTATAAACGACTACCTTATAATTGCTTCCATGGGCGTCATCAGTGATTTTTGAAAGAGGTTCTTTTTAAAATTTAACTAGTACATTTCACGGCTACGAATTAATATCATAAAGACAAAGAAATGAGGTATTTTTGGCTTTGTGGAGCGCTTGTAAAATGTGTATGTCTTAACCGTAAACCGGCATCGGTGGCGTCGTGGTTAGGCTATCGGTATACAGGCTGGTAGGTACTGAGTTCGGATCCCAGTCGAGACATGGGATTTTTAATCAATCCAGATACTGACTCCAAACCCTGAGTGAGTGCTCCGCAAGGCTCAATGGGTAGGTGTAAACCACTTGTACTGACCAGTGATCCATAACTGGTTCAACAAAGGCCATGGTTTGTGCTATCCTGCCTGTGGGAAGCGCAAATAAAAGATCCCTTGCTGCTAATCGGAAAGAGTAGCCCATGTAGTGGCGACAGCGGGTTTCTTCTCAAACTCTGTGTGGTCCTTAACCATATGTCTGACGCCATATAACCGTAAATAAAATGTTTTGAGTGCGTCGTTAAATAAAAATATTTCTTTCTTTCTTTCTTAACCGTAAATGGAAGTTGTAGGTCACTATAATCAATCGTAGCTACGATTCTTTGTGAAAATGGCCCAGGTGGGTACAAGATATATATATATACGACTGATGTCTTTTACCTGAGTCGGGTTGAATGATAGGTCCGCCCCCATGACCGCCACCTCCATGACCGCCGCCTCCGTGTCCGCCGCCACCGTGTCCACCTCCATGACCGCCACCACCACCACCCCCATGGCCGCCATGTCCTGCAGATAAGACCGTAGTCACGGTCATGACAAGGAGCTGTGTGAACAGAAGAAAGGAATGTTTGTTCAACAAGACACGGTTTGGTTTGGTGTCGACGATAATTACTGAAGGAATGAGGGACACACATGCAACACACGAACGTACACATGTACACACAGGCACGCTCACGCACTCACGCAAGCACCCACTCGCGTACACTATATATACGACATACATTCATATGTACGTATGTATGTATGTTTATATCTATGTACGTACATATAAACATACATATGGACGGACGGACGCTCGCACGTATGTACATACACGTAGATAGTACATACATGTACATACGCATTTATGAAACTACAATCATAAGTGATTAAGTCAAAGACACGAAACTAATTTCGATATTCATGTAAAATATTTATTTTATTTTTAGAGACAAAACATTTGATTTTAATTTCATTGTTCTGTAGCAGAAAGAGCTGACCGCACATCATCTCCGACAAACTGTTACATCGATTATAATTAGCAATAATCCCCACAAATTGGATTCTTTATGATCTGATCGATTTATTAGCAAAAATGAAATGCTAAACTAATTGTAGAAAAATATCGTTTATATCGATGGCTGACAATCAGAAATAGATCCATTGTCATGGCTTTCTAAAAACGTTTGTTAAAAGTTAAAAAAGGAGATGAAAAATCTCAAAAGGAAAATAATTTTATTTATTTGTTTAAATTATATAACTTTACATCACTCTCATTACATCGTTGCCCCTCTCACCAAAACACAACAAACCCCACCACCAGAACAATAGAAAGAACCCTAGACACCCCCCCCCCCCATAAAACAACAACAACAAAAACCCCAAACAACCACCCTAAAAACCAACAAACAAACAAACAAGAACAATATTGACACAACAGCAACCACCAAAAAAAAAAACGACAAAAACAAACACACAAAAAAGCAAATGAACGAAAACAAAAGCAACAACCCCGCCAAAAAAAACACAATAAAAAAACAAAACAAAACGACAAAACAACAGCAATCCCTCCCCCCACAAAAAATCCAAAAAAATCCAACCAAGTAAATATAAAAAGAAAAAATGTCAAATAGTGAAACAACTGGACATAACCGGTTTTGTTTGTCTGTCCTCGAGTGTTTGTTTTCTTTCAACATTTGGAACACACGCGTTTCACTAATGAGATTTTAAAAATAACTTACCACCAGCACCAAACATTGCATAGTGAAAACCTTCATGTTTGGAACTCTCACTGGCTAGGGATGGACCGGACGAACACTGGTGGCTCCGCTTCCAGTTAACTGACCATAGACTGGTATGCTGTTCAATATATATATAGTGCACCTAATTAGATTTTTACCGCCTAAAAATATATGAGACTAAATCTCGTTGACACGCAGTATACATAAATAATTTTCAGTAACATGTTTAAATTATTGCGTGATGAATAAGAGTAAATTTGTTTTCTAATTTTCTGACTTGGACGAGAGAGAGGAGGTATGTTTTATTTAACGACGCACTCAACACATTTTATTTACGGTTATATCAAGTGCGTACTCATAATAAAACCAATGCTATTCAGAAGGACGATACATTATCTACAGGAGGACTGCCACTCTCAAGATGTACAGCCAAAGGAAATTTAAAAAAGTGAATGTGTAATTCAGTAAGAAGAAATATTTGTGTTGTGCGTTGCAAGCGATAATGGTTGAGGACATAAAACAGTCCAGCTGCAATGTACTTACATTGGGATTAAACTACAGGCTTCTGAAAAGAGAACATTTAGTAAATGGCTTTGCGAGAATAAATTCAGGTAACTCATTTTCATTCATTTCCATTTTTCGTAACTAAGGATGTCTGTGTAAATTATGTCTAAACATAATTTCGCAAATGTCCAGCCAGTACCCCACGACTGGTATATGAAGGGCCTTGGTATCACGTTTGCGGGATGGTGTATATAAAAGACCCCTTGTTACTAATGGAAAAACGTAGCGGGTTTCAACTCTAAAAACTATTATGTCAAATTACCAAATGTTTGACATCCAATAGTCGATGCTTAATAAATCAATGTGCCCTAGTGGTGTCGTTAAACAAAACATACTTTAACTTTTACTGCGCGAACGAAACATAGGTTACGCAAAATTAGATTTGTGACAGGAATGTGCGAATGTTACGATCGCAAATTTGAGAGCCGGAAATGTCGAAGTTGTTTGTACATTAGGTTTAGGGCTAAGGAGTTTTATTCTGAATATAACGTGTGGTCGTTTTACACACCCATCTCCAACTCTAGGTATTTTATTTTGTTTCTTTTACCCCGTCGCTTCCAGTGCACAAAGACATCAACGGCCGTGGTCTGTGGAAAAGTGCACATAAAAGATCCCTTGCTGCTAGTCGAAAAACTAAGACGATGTATAAAGAATTACCAAATGTTTGACATCCAATAACCGGTGATTAATTAAATCAATGTGTTCTTATAATATCGTTAAACAAAACAAACGTCAACTTTTAAACGTGTTCGACAGATACGTAACGCTCTAGGGGATTAGGCCATACTTCTTCTGTTCATAGTTCCCACATTTTGTGACTTTCACCATCTCTGTGACACATTCCTAATAAGGCACCATGAATTCAGTCATCATATCTCTAATAAGCCTCCAAATATCCTATGTAAAATGTAAACTTTTACACATACAAATTGTAATTTGTTTTTGAATTTATTTTTAATGTCAGTAAAAATGGAGTAAAATATAATGATTCAAATTGTTTTTCTTCAAATATTTTGAAATTTCCCCCCAGAGAACATTGCATATAGAAAATACCTAGAAGAAAAAATAGCTCTTTATTGTATGAAGAAATTTCAACATTTAGTAAAGTTATTACATTTTGAAGTTGGTGTCTCTCAAATGTCTACTGCTAAAATTGGCCATTGGAAGGCACTATGGTAGATGTTTTAACATAGCCTCCATATGCTCTAATTTTAAAGGTGATATCCCGATACGCACTGGACATTGTTGTAATATGCATATTATTGAAATGCATTAGTTTTGGCCAATTAATTGTTTTTGGACCAATAGACCACATATCACAGTTATCTTCCCTTTAGTTGACCACAATTCGGGGCATATCTATACACAAGTAGCTCACCGTTTGACTGTGATTATTTTATGGCAGACAGCTTTAATGTGGTTACGATTAGACTGAAGTTGACAGGGGAGAGCATATAGTTTGCAAACATGTGTAAATTGATAAAATTGAAGACATTTTATGGTAATTCCAGCCCATGCAAATGTAATACTTTTAAAGTAAAATTGGTGTCCTCCGTCCAGGTTTAGTGGGTGTGTTTGTTTAAATCAATATTCTGTGAGAAAGATCAGGACAACAGGGTTTGTCCTTCCCATGAAATGTTGCCCCCGGGCAGCCAGACAAAGGTGTATGAAAAAATCCATGGTCCTACAGATAAATGTGCTATAGTTACTGACGCTGTATTGAAACACATAGAGTAATAATTGTGGTTTGTGGCTATTAGTGTTATTTAATTCTACTGTTATTTGTATATTAACAAAACATCATTTCATCAGAGATTCTGAGTATTTATTTTACAGACAACCAGAAACGATAACAAGGAAGGATTGTATAAGCGTACACAACGCGAAATTATCCTGATGCATGTTGAATAATATTCAAGGTACGTACTGGTAATTAAATCGAACAGTCTGATTATTGTAGAAATACTAACACGCATTATAAGTTGGGTCTCAATATATTTAATTGTCTATTCTCCAACTTTTATCAAAATATAAAGCGAAAAATCGGCATAAAATAAATCAGTGAAATACATTTTTTTTTATTTACCATTGAAACAAAAAATTCTCAGTTAAAATATAACTTTTTGAAGTATGTATATATTCAGAAAAACGCTCATAACAATTTGTTTATGCAAAGGTTTTGTACACTGGATGAAATGGGCGCGATTTAGCTCAGTCTGTTGAGTGCTCGCATGAGGTGCTTGCGTTGCAGGGTCCTTTGAACTAATTTTTTTCTAGTTCCAACTAGTGCACCACAACTGGTTGAAGGCCGTGGTATGTGCTTTCCTGTGGGAAAGTGCATATAAAAGATCCCTTGATACATTAGGAAAAATGTAGCGGGTTTCCTCTGATGACTACGATTCAGAATTACCAAATTACCAATCTAATAGCCGATGATTAATTAATCAATGTGCTCCAGTGGTGTCGTTAAACAAAACGAAATTTTTAACAACCATGAATTCATTATACTGAGAAAGAAACGTATATTTTATTATTTCCTAATTGTCCATATTTTCATATGTGTTCTTTCTTCTTCTTTTTTTTCCTTTCAATTGTCGTCGGGTTCTGAAAAAATAAAAAAAGCAGTAAACTGTAATATAAATATTGCAACCACCCAGCCAGACCATTAAAGGCGCAGACCCTAGTTTTAACCCGTAAAAAAATGGACACTAAGTTTAGTTAATTTACAAACCTGTAAGTCATTTGGATAAAGTTACAACAGCGTGAAAGAAGAGTATGTGACGTTAAAACAGGAAATATCCTTTAAAAAAAAGACTAGAACTCGAATCAATAAACCGCTACTTCTTAGACGTACGTGCGTTTTTAAAATTATAAAAAATGCTTTCTGGGTATTAGAAACACCAGTATGACCAAAATACTTCTGTTCTACGACAATGGATCATCTAAAGAATAAACAATAAAGAAATGTTTGATTTCAGTGATCATAAACGGCTCTAATAGTGAAAAATATGCTGTAGTGTTTAAAAACTAGGGTCTGTCCCTTTAAATAAAAAAAAAAAAAAAAATCACACATACACAAACATTTAGAATAGAACATGTGAACTATTTTCACATGCATGCGCGCTACAGTTAAACAAAATACTGTCGCATTTTGAAAAACAATTACACTGTACTCTTCATATATTTGTTCAGGAAACTGAAAGTATTTTCAGTATTACGTTTTTCATTAATTTTCACACCAGTGAGATTTATGTCTACTTCACCGAGAAACACTTGCAGTGAAAGTAGTGACATGTTAAAGCGACATACCCTAGTTTTTAAGCACTACGGGGTGCTTTTAACTATTAGAGACGTTTTTGATCAATGAAATTAGACATTATTTAGATTTTATTGTTAAGATTATGTATTTCCGTAAATCCGAAAGGTTTTTGATCATCCTGGTGTTTCATAGTTTTATTCAGCTTAATGTTCTTTCTTTCTTTCTTTCTTTCAACTTGTTTTCGTGCTTATGTCCAATTAAGGTTCAAACACGCTGTCCTGGGCACACGCCTAAGCTATCTGGGCTGTCTGTCCAGGACAGTGGGTTACTTGTTAGTTGTTAGTGGTTAGTCAGAGAAAAGAGGATGTAGTAGTACCATGCTGCGATCCAAGAACTTACCAGCCTTATGTCCAGTGGCTTAACCACACCACCGAGGCCGGTTTAATGTGTTAGAACAACCTGGGTCACATCCGCCACCGCAGAATTATCTCCCTTCCCGGACGTGCATATACACATCCGCGCATGGGTAAACCATCAACTTCGTTCTCAATTCTGCAGTGCTCCATGGCTTAAGTGATTTTGAGTACCACAAAATGCATTTATCATATTTTTAAAATGCCTCTGAAAAGTAACGTTTATTGAGACTAGCTCTAGTCTGTGTTTAATAATATTTCCTCGTTTCAATGTCACAGATTCTTGTTTCACTCTATTTTAACTTTTCCCAAGTGTATTACAGATTTGTACATTTACCAAACGATTTGTACATTTTCACGGGCTTAAAGATACGATTTACATGTATGAAAACTCCAGTATGGCAAGCAAGCCTCTTTCTAACCATTCAAAATCAGTTCGCAGTTAACCAGTCGATAAAACAACCAAGTGTGTATAGTATTTTTACGCGCACAACAAGATGTTCACCAGGACTATGCTACACAAAACAATCGTAGCACTATTATGTTCGTAAATATCTAAAATCGCGACCGGAATTCTTTTCTAGGATCGGCAACCCACCCATGCCTTAGACTATGATAGGTCACTAAGTAACACAGACTCCAAATACATGTTAGAGACCTCGCCGTTTAAGGTGAGCAATAACTCTCACCCTAACACTGGATCAAGGAGAGTAATTATTACCTCCTCTTAGCATGTCAATTTATATGGTATTAACGGCTTTCCATAATCTAAGTCACGGTAGCAATTAATCACTCCCCTCAATTTGTTTTCACGGCAAGCTCTCATGATAGACGACAATTTGATTCTTTTCTATTAAGTTTAAAATTTGTATTTTTTAACGACACCACTAGAGCACACTGATTAATTAATCATTGGCTATTGGTAATTCTGACACGTAGTCATCAAAGAAAACCCGCAACAATTTTCTTAATGCAGGAAGTGATCTTTTATATGCACTTTCCCCACATACAGGAAATCACATACAACGGCCTTTGACCAGTTGTGGATCCACCGAGGTGGTTCGATCCTACGACGCAGACACCTCAAGAGAGCACTAAACCGACTGAGCTAAATCAAGCCCACTTTTCTATTAAGAGTACGGACTGATTCGTGTCATAAAAAAATATAATATTTACATATCTTTCATTAACCTTCTGAGTTTTTACCTGAAATTGATTTCTATGTAACTTCAAACGTTAGGGCGGTAAATATTTTGTTGTTGTTGAAAAAGACGTTCAGATTTATTTTAAGGATTGTTGAGGATATATATAAGACACAGAATACTACATAAGTGTCCGTTAAATACCATTTATCTCACAATTCATTGGTAAAAAACATATCGAACTCGCTTCTGCTCGTTAGATACGTTTTAAAATAACTCGTTTCAAGATAAATGGTTTCTAAAGGCAACTCATGTAATATTCTCTATTTAATACGATTTATAACAAAACTACATTAATGTTGCTTCTGAAAAATTATCTACTTGCGAGCGCGCACCCTGTGTAAACATAATATCTTGCAATCGTTTCCATAGTAATGTCAAAATGCTGTTTCATTCTCTACACCTTGAGTTTTTCAGACTATAGAAAAACCAACATTATTTAACAAATTTCTAACAAATATAACCCAGTTATTTTTATTGGGGAACACGATATCACTACCTAATTCACTATACTTATAGAATACAATTTTGAGTTTTCTGCTTTACACCAAGTAACTGCTAACACAATTTCAAATGCACGCTTTCTACTGATGTTCCCTAAATAAACTCCTAGACGCCAAATGTTTTAAAGGGACATTCCTGAGTTTGCTGCATTGTAAGATGTTTCCGACTAATAAAATATTTCTACGATTAAACTTACATATTAAATATATTTTCTTGTTTAGAATATCAGTGTCTGTAAAATTTAACCTAGTACAAATATTAGAATGATTAGAAAAACGTTTAATATACATCCACTAATATTTTATGCAGAAAAATATATTTGATATGTAATTACAATCGTTAAAAAGTCGATAACATCTTAAAAATTGCAGCAAACTCAGGAATGTTCCTTTAACAAAACAAATGGTTGTAGATACTTTTGCACTATGTACATTCCTTTTTGGGCATGTGCTCCAAGAGCACCTTTTTTGTATGTCAGTAAATGACCGACCTATTTTAAAGACAACACCTAAGAAAATTATGTTAAAATTATATTAGGTAATGAGTAATAACTATATGCAAATTTTAAAATTATTTGATGATGTTTCACCTTTACGCAATACCAAAATGTTTGTTTTGTCACTTAGCACGCAGTCGCCTTTTCATGCTAATATATCATACTATGCATCCAAAGAATTGCATATCTAATTTATTTTCGAGTACCGGTAATACATCTATGTCATCTGTATATAATGGAATAAACAGTTTAAGTATGCGTGTGTTCACCCCACCAACATTGTTTTTGATTATCTTAGTAATTTATATATAACAAATTTAAAAAAGGTGAAAGGCATTCACCTTGTCTAACACCTATGCATTAATATGAATTTTCGCGTTTTATTGTATATAGTATCTCATAACTCTATACAGAGTAGCCTGCATAGTATGTGTTAATGGTATATTTTTGTATTTTTACAATGTTTATACTGGGTGATACTTAGATAAAATACATGTCTGTCTCTTTATCTGTTTGGGCGGGACGTAGCCCAGTGGTAAAGCGTTTGCTTTATGCGCGGTCGGTCTAGGATCGATCTCCGTCGGTGGACTCATTGGGCTATTTCTCTTTCCAGCCAGTACTCCACAACTGGTGTAACAAAGGCCGTGGTGTATTATTTTGTCTGTGGAATGGTGCATGTAAAAGATCCCTTGCTGTTAATCGAAAAGAGTAGCCCATGAAATCCTACATTCGATCCTCTCCATATATAAATACTATCATGGACAGAATGTTAATACTTTGTTTTTATTGCAAGAGAAAACAAATTACCCGATACATTTGTTTGGTAATAGTAAACGATATGGCGATACAGAATCGCATGCGAGGTTCACGATGCGATGTGTCGCAATAGGTAGTACTAAACCAAATAACTTCCGGCTGGGTCAAAGTTTGAGGTGCACCCAACTTTTTATAGAAAAGTTAACACCACAAGTCCTGTGATTGTTGATAAATTTGAGTGTGTTGGTTGTAAAAACATAGTTTCACCTGAGCAAAAATGTATGGAATTTTATTTCATCTAGTGCCACTGTGCCAAGTAGCCTTGTGCTTGAAACATGAGAAGAAACAACAAAACGGAGCGGGACGTAGCTCAGTGGTAAAGCGCTAGGTTGATGTACGATCGGTTTGGGATCGACCCCCTGTTGATGGGCCCATTGGGCTATTTCTCGTTCTAGCCAGTTCACCACGACTGGTATATCAAAGGGCGTGGTATATGCTATCCTGTATGTGGGGTGGTGCAAATAAAAGGTCCCTTGATACTAATGGAAGAATGTGGCGGGTTTCCTCTCTAAGACTATATGTCGAAATTACCAAATACTTTACATCCAGTAGCCGATGATTAATAAATCAATGTGCTCTAGTGGTTTCATTAAACAAAAACAAAACAAAACAACAAAACAAACCGTTTTGCATTACGGATAAGCACTTTACATTGAGTAAAAACATTCGGAAACACAGGAGTGTCTAGGACCCCGATACCCAACCCCTGAATCCGCGCCTAGGAGTTGTGGAAGGCTTCATAAGTAATACTTTTTATTTTATACCCGGTATATCTTCTGCAATTTTGTTTCTCTGTACATAGTTCGTTTTAATGGTTTTATTTTGGGGGTGATGTATATACATAAAAATTGCCCCACCACTCCCCCTTCCGATTTAATAAGTTCCAGAACACTCACCTCACCTTGTCAGGGACCTAGGCTATGAGGGGGCATGGGGGGGGGGGGGGGGGTCGAGCGAATCCCCCTGCCGAGGCTAAAACAATTGTTTTTACAATGCAATATTACACTATTCATATAAGTATTGAAGGAAATGGTTTATTTACCGACGCCTGAAAAACACATTTTATTTACGATTATATGGCGTCGGACTATTCATATAAGTGTGCAAGGAAAACGTAGACATTAGGTTCCGCTAAGTTCCGCTAGGTTCATATTTGAATCCCCGCCCTCCTTCCCCTCAAGTCAAGACCACGCTACTACGCCCGTGCTCGTCTCAATCTAATGTTTGTGGTGGGATCTAGCGCAGTCAACAGAACTCTCGCCTGAGCTTTGCTTCGGTCGCAGGATCGAATCTCCTCGATGACCCCATTCTCTTTTCTCTTTTTTTTTCGTCCCAACCAGTGCCCCACGACGGGTATATTAGGCCCCGTATCCATAGACTGTTCCCTTGTGAACTTGTGACCTTGTGGCGTTGTGACCTCGTGACCTGGCCTTGTATACTCTGTCTCCATAACATGTTCCCTGTGGCTTGTGCACTACTGATTTATTCTACTTATCAACACGTGATTATCTTATAAAACAAACTTTGAACAGAATGGAAATCAAGGAAATCACAAAAGCTTTTAATGCAAAAATTATTTTGTTTACAGTTGTCATGGTAATCCTTATTTTTAGGGTCCCACCGCAGCTCATGTCCTCTCACCTCCTCAATAAATTCAGCTTCACTCATATTGAGAATAGCTTACCAAGACTATCAACACCAAAGTGGCTTGTACGCTCTTGTGGCGTATGGAAAAGAATGAACATTTTCGTTCCCTGTGTTCCCGGTCAGTAGGTCACACGTGACGTGCACAAGGCCACATGTTCCCCGGGTTCAACCTATGGGAACGGCCAATAAGCAAAACAAAGGTTCATTATCTATATGGCGCGTCACAAGGTCACAAGCGAACACGGAACAAGGGAACACACCACAAGGGAACAGTCTATGGATACGGGGCCTTAAAGGCTGTAGTACGTGATGTTTGTGGGAAAGCACATATGAAAATATTCCTTGCTGCTAATGGAAAACAATGAAGCGAATTGTCAGAAGTATCATATTTTTGACAGCAATGTGCTCTAGTGGTGTCGTTAAACAAAAACAAACTCGAGCTGTCTAAAACCTATTATTGTATTAACAAAATACAACAATTCGTCAGTCACAATATACTATATAGTACTACAGTATTTAAGGAACATACAATCAGTGCATTTGTGCATACAATACACCAAACAATCCTAATACAAGTCAAAGTAATATTCAAGGTATTTGACATGGACTAAGCTTTAAACATGATAGTTGATTATTGTGAACAACGAAAAGGAAAACGAACTGAAAAAAAGTATTTCAGGACATCTAGTTTTCAAAAGTTTACGGTGGAGTACACCCCCAAACCCCCTAGAAACTTTGCTTTGCGT